>NC_092003.1:1564263-1609251 GCF_044704955.1 Pristiophorus japonicus
GGAACGGGGGGAGAGAGGGAAGGGGGAATGGGGGGAGAGAGGGAAGGGGGAACGG
Organism: Pristiophorus japonicus; assembly: GCF_044704955.1. Classification (NCBI taxonomy): domain Eukaryota; kingdom Metazoa; phylum Chordata; class Chondrichthyes; family Pristiophoridae; genus Pristiophorus; species Pristiophorus japonicus. The sequence continues at coordinate 1,564,319 of NC_092003.1, forward strand.
GGGGAGAGAGGGAAGGGGGAACGGGGAGAGAGAGGGAAGGGGGGAATGGGGGGGGTACCGGGGGGAGAGAGGGAAGGGGAAGGGGGGAGAGAGAGAAGTGTGAGTTGAGGGCAGTTTTCAGAGCGACTGAATGGGGTCATGGTCTTGCACTGGGTTCAGCTCTGGGTTAACGTGTAAACTCAATAATTCGCGGAAGGCTTGAGAGGGGGGGAGAAATTTGCAGAGTCACAAAATAGGAAGCACGGTTAACGCTTCAGAAGACCAAAGGAAGTTGCAAAGATACGAGGAGGAAACGGGGTAAATCGCGGCAGGTGGAGTTCAGGGTGAGGAGGGGAGCGGGCTGGGTGTGTGCTGGGGAAGAGCAGGGGGAATTTGGGAGGGGTACACAGGACATTAAAGGCAGCAGCTTGGGGAGATCAGGCCATCCAATCAAAAAATTCTGGATTTATCGGCAACATAAAAGTCAAGCGGTAACAACGAGCTGATGCAAAACCTTAATAAAGACCTCGGGTACAGTGCGGAGTGCAGTATTAGAGTCCACACTACAGGAAGAACATTTGGGAGGGCAGGGTACAGATTCCCCAGGGCCAGATAGGAAGAAATACAAGTTCAAAAAGACTTGAGAAATAGGGACTATTTTCAATGGAACAATGCAAATGGCGGAGCGATTTGATCAAAAAATGTTAAAGTGATGACGGGATGTGGCTGGGGGGATAGCAGACTTGGTCCAGTCGTTCAGGAGTCCCAGAAGGAAGGGGACGTGGACACGAGATTAAAATGCCGGAGATTTAAAACAGTGAGGTGAAGCAGAAAGCCAGTGAAACATTTTTACACTCGCATTCCGGAGATGAGGGGGTTGCCTTATGAAGAAAGGTTAAGGAGGTCGGGCCTCTACTCCCTTACGGCTAAAGGGATCAGGGAATATGGAGAGAAAGCAGGAATGGGCTACTGAGGTTGCATGATCAGCCATGATCCCATTGAATGGTGGTGCAGGTTCGAAGGGCCGAATGGCCTACTCCTGCACCTATTTTCTATATTTCATTGGAATTCAGAAGAATGAGAGGTGATCTTATCGAAACGTATCAGGTTATGAGGGGGCTTGACAAGGTGGATGCAGAGAGGATGTTTCCACTGATGGGGGAGACTAGAACTAGGGGGCATGGTCTTAGAATAAGGGGCCGCCCTTTTAAAACTGAGATGAGGAGGAATTTCTTCTCTCAGAGGGTTGTAAATCTGTGGAATTCGCTGCCCCAGAGAGCTGTGGAGGCTGGGTCATTGAATATATTTAAGACAGAGATAGACATTTTGAGCGAGAAGGGAGTGAAGGGTTATGGGGGGCAGGCAGGGAAGTGGAGCTGAGTCCATGATCGGATCAGCCATGATCTTATTGAATGGCGGAGCAGGCTCGAGGGGCCGTATGGCCGACTCCTGCTCCTATTTCTTATGTTCTTACACACAGAGAGTCGCAAGGCTGCAGAATTTCACTTCCAGGTTCAGTGGTGCAGGCAGAGGCTGTATCAACATCCAAGATTAGATTGGACGGGAAGATGAACGAACACCATTGCAGGGCAGGTCAATGCGATTAGGAAGGTTTGTTCACTGTGGGTAAACACTGATACGGACTGGCTGGACGGAATGGGCCGTTTCCGAGTTGGAACAGCCATGTATAGCACTGCCTGGTGAATTAGTAAAATGGTTCCGGCTGCCACAGGCAAGTATTAAATAAGCAAATTATTATTTAAATGGGGAGTGATTACAAAATGCTACGGTACAGAGGGACCTGGGGGTCCTTGTGCATGACCGAGATAAGGAGAAACTTCTTCACCCAGAGAGTGGTGAACCTGTGGAATTCTCTACCACAGAAAGTAGTTGAGGCCAATTCACTAAATATATTCAAAAAGGAGTTAGATGAAGTCCTTACTACTCAGGGGATCAAGGGGTATGGTGAGAAAGCAGGAAGGGGGTACTGAAGTTGCATGTTCAGCCATGAACTCATTGAATGGCAGTGCAGGCTAGAAGGGCTGAATGGCCTACTCCTGCACCTATTTTTCTATGTTTCTAAACAAAAAGTTAGTGTGCAGGTACAGCAAGTGATCAGGAAGGCAAATGGGATGTTGTCCTTTATTGCAAAGGGGATGGAGTATAAAAGTAGGGAAGTCTTGCTACAACTGTACAGGGTATTGGTGAGGTCATCCCTGGAGTACTGCGTACAGTTTTGGTCTCCGTATTTAAGGAAGGACATACTTGCAATGGAGACTGTTCAGAGAAGGTTGATTCCGGAGATGAGGGGGTTGTCTTATGAGGAAAGGTTGAGTAGGTTGGGCCTGTACTCATTGGAGTTTAAAAGAATGAGAGGCGATCTTATTGAAACGTATAAGATTCTGAGGGGGCTTGACAGGGTAGATGCAGAGAGGATGTTTCCCCTCGTGGGGGAAACTAGAACTAGGGGGCATAGTTTCAGAACAAAAGATCGCCCATTTAAAACCAAGATGAGGAGGAATTTCTTCTCTGACAGTCGTGAATCTGTGGAATTCTCTGCCCCAGAGAGCTGTGGAGGCTGGGACATTGAATATATTTAAGGTGGAGATCGACAGATTTTTGAACGATAAGGGAGTGAAGGGTCATGGGGAGTGGGTGGGGAAGCGGAGCTGAGCCCATGATCGGATCAGCCGCGATCGTATTGAATGGCGGAGCAGGCTCGAGGGGCCGAATGGCTGACTCCTGCTCCTATTTCAGGAGAGATTCCCAGTTGTAACTGAACAGTCACTGATGAGGACCTGCAGTCCCACCTGTGTCCAGAACCACGGTGGAGTGGGGTTTTATTGGGCCCAACAATATCCGCGTAGACAGAGCAAATAAATCCCCTTCATTCAACGTTCCCCGGTCCGTGTGGGGAAGAAACGATCAGTCGGTGAATTTTTCCCACCCAGGCTTGCTCTAACTGAGACAGTCGGGTACTCACGAGTCCTTCCTCTTGCGCAAGTGCTCGAACACCATCAGCCCGCGGGAGTTGAGGCTCAGCAACAGTTCGTTGCCCGTGGTGATGTCCATCCGGAAGGGCTTGGCGGTGACAATCATCTTGTACAGGCCGAAGCCCAGCTCCACACTGCCCTCGTCCTTCCCGACCACCGCAAGGCTGCAAGCCGGATACGCAGGGATCAGCAACTCACCGAACGGGGCGACATTTACACCGTACTCTGCATCTAACCCCCTGTACCTGCCCTGGGAGTGTTTGATGGGACAGTGTAGAGGGAGCTTTACTCTGTATCTAACCCCCTGTACCTGCCCTGGGAGTGTTTGATTGGACAATGTAGAGGGAGCTTTACTCTGTATCTAACCCCCTGTACCTGCCCTGGGAGTGTTTGATGGGACAGTGCAGAGGGAGCTTTACTCTGTATCTAACCCCCTGTACCTGTCCTGGGAGTGTTTGATAGGATAGTGTAGAGGGAGCTTTACTCTGTATCTAACCCCCTGTACCTGCCCTGGGAGTGTTTGATGGGACAGTGTAGAGGGAGCTTTACTCTGTATCTAACCCCCTGTACCTGCCCTGGGAGTGTTTGATGGGACAGTGTAGAGGGAGCTTTACTCTGTATCTAACCCCCTGTACCTGCCCTGGGAGTGTTTGATGGGACAGTGTAGAGGGAGCTTTACTCTGTATCTAACCCCGTGCTGTACCTGCCCTGGGAGTGTTTGATGGGACAGTGTAGAGGGAGCTTTACTCTGTATCTAACCCCCTGTACCTGCCTTGGGAGTGTTTGATGGGACAGTTTAGAGGCAGCTTTACTCTGTATCTAACCTCCTGTACCTGCCCTGGGAGTGTTTGATGGGGCAGTGTGGAGGGAGATTTACTCTGTATCTATGCCGTGCCCTGGGAGTGCTGAATACCAACCCTGCTTTCATTCCCCAGACCAATGATGCTCAGAGTGCCACAGTCATATGTTTAAATTGCATTAATAAATCCAATCAGACATTTCAATTATTGGCGGCATTATTTCACTACAAGGGGCGACAATAATGCTAAGATGCGCGAGGGAAACCAAAACACTTAAAGTAACTCAATTTGCAACTTACGGCACAGTAGGTGGGTCGTGTATTAATACATCCTGCACTTCATATCTTGGCTTCACTGGATTCAACTCATTAATTTTAATCCTGGTCATGTTCCCTTGTAAACCGTATACTTCAAGTAATAGAGGAACCTGCAAAGATGGAGACACACACACACTGACATGTGCACACAACTCCTGCACGGACCGGTCAATAGAAAAGAAAGTCAGACATGTTTCGAAGTAATCTGCACCCCCCCCACACCCCGCACTAGTGTTCCTCCTTGCTTTGCGGAGGACGAGATGCATTGGTGAGATTCGGTTCCTTAAGCACCATCGGGGTGGAGGGTTAAACATGCCGTCAGTTCAGATACAAGTAGGACCCAGATCCGTTATCGATCATTCTGTCTCCCCTCGATCCAGCGGTCAGCCCATCCTTCCCGTCCCAGCTCTCACCACCGTTTCAAGGCGGCAGTGGGTGGATTTCTGGTGAAGGTGGTGATCACAGGAGATAAGAACATTCGAGCCTGCTCCACCATTCAATGAGATCACGGCTGATCTTCGACCTCAACTCCACTTTCCCGCCCGATCCCTCGATTCCCCTAATATTCCAAAATCTCTCGACCTCGGCCTCGAAGACTGAGCCTCCCACGGCCCTCTGGGGCAGAGAATTCCAAAGATTCACCCCCCTCTGAGTGAAGAAATTCCTCCTCATCTCCGTCCTAAATGGCCGCCCCCTTATCCTGAGACTGTGACCCCTGGTTCTAGACTCCCCAGCCCCGGGGGGAAACACCCTCCCTGCATCTACCCTGTCAAGCCCTGTAAGTATTGTGTGTGTTTCAATGGGATCCCCTCTCATTCTTCTAAACTCCAGAGAATATCGGCACAGTATGCTCAAGATGGAAGGCACAAGTAAATCATACTGGAAAATCATCACCGGTGAGGAGCGGAACAGGAAGTTTTGACAGAAGGTTTTGGAACTGGCTCCAGGTCTCGGTTCACTCTGCTGAAGGATGGGTCAAGCGTGCGTGAGCCGGCTATATATAAACATAAAGGGACTCCATCTCCAACATTCAGCTTTATTTTCAAATGCTTCCAAATCATAGAATCTTACCGCACAGGAGGATCCCATTGGGCCCCTCGAGCCCGTGCTGTGCCGGTTCTGTGACAGAGCGATCCAATCAGTCCCACCCCGCCCTGCTCTTTCCCCACAGCCCCGGAACATTTCTCCTGTCCCAGTATTGATCCAATTCCCGGTTTGAAAGTCACGATTGAATCTGCTCCCACCGCCCTTTCAGGCAGCGCGTTCCCGATCACAACAACTCGCTGCGTAAAAACATTCTCCCCCTCTGGTTCCATCGCCGATTATCGTCAATCCGTGTCCCTCTGGTTACCGGCCCTCCTGCCCCCGGGAACAGTCCCTCCTGATTTACTCCGTCAGAACCTCTTCACGTTTCATTATTGGGCTCTTACACAGTTATTCATAAAACTATTTGAGGTAATTCAGCATATTCCACTCAAACCTCCCCTTCAAAGCTCCATGACCCACTAAAGGCAGCGTCTCACGTGTTTGTCGCTCGCCTACCTTGTTAACCTCATTAATAAGCTGCAGCTTGATGCTTTTCTCAGTCACCTCCAAGGAGTTGAGCAGCGCCCGGTACGGGGAATTCTCGGCTTTAACATTCCTCTGTCGCCTGGGGAAGAACAGGGGAAGCGACATCATCAAATACCGTTTGCATCTCAGTCCAACTCGTTTTTACACAAAACTCCCCCCTCCTTCCGTCCGCTGCAACATCCCCCCCGCCCCAACCCTCCTCCCTCACCTCGCCAACACACATTCCCCCTCCCCCCGACCTACACTCACTCCCTGTCCCCGCTTCCCCCCCACCAACCCTCCTCTCCTCCCCTCCTCCCACCCCCACCCCCACCAACCCTCCTCCCCTCCCCCTCCCCCCACCAACCCTCCTCTCCTCCCCTCCTCCCCCCCCACCCCCACCAACCCTCCTCCCACCAACCCTCCTCCCCTCCCCCTCCCCCCACCAACCCTCCTCTCCTCCCCTCCTCCCCCCCCCACCCCTCCCCCTCCCCCCACCAACCCTCCTCCCCTCCCCCTCCCCCCACCAACCCACCTCTCCTCCCAACACCCACATCCCCTCGTTTCCCCCACCCCGCCAACACCCTCCCCCCCCCCACCCCCACCAACCCTCCTCCCCTCCCCCCCACCAACCCTCCTCCCCTCCCCCCCCCCCCAACACCCACATCCCCTCGTTTCCCCCACCCCGCCAACACCCTCCCCCCCACCAACCCTCCTCCCCTCCCCCCTCCCACCACCCTACCCTCCCCCCCAACCCTCCTCCCCCCCCACCCCACCACCCTCCTCTCCCCCCTAACCCTCCTCCCCTACCCCCCACCCACCACCCTCCTCCCCTCCCCCCCTACCCTCCTCTCCTCTTACAGAGATAGGGAGGTGTGTAGGGGCTGGAGGAGGTTACAGAGATAGGGAGGGGTGTAGGGGCTGGAGGAGGTTACAGAGATAGGGAGGGATGTAGGGCTTGGAGGGGGTTACAGAGATAGGGAGGGGTGTAGGGCTTGGAGGGGATTACAGAGATAGGGAGGTGTGCAGGGGCTGGAGGGGGGTTACAGAGATAGGGAGGTGTGTAGGGGCTGGAGGAGGTTACAGAGATAGGGAGGGGTGTAGGGCTTGGAGGGGGTTACAGAGATAGGGAGGGGTGTAGGGGCTGCAGGAGGTTACAGAGATAGGGAGGGGTGTAGGGGCTGGAGGAGGTTACAGAGATGGGGGCGGGAGGGGGGGAAGCAAGGAGGGATTTGAACACAAGGATGGAGAATTGTAAAATCGAGGCTTTGCCGGACTGGGAGCTAATGTAGGTCAGTGAGCACAGGGGGTGATGGGTGAGCGGGACTGGGTGCGAGTTAGGACACGGGGCAGTGAGCACAGGGGGTGATGGGTGAGCGGGACTGGGTGCGAGTTAGGACACGGGGCAGTGAGCACAGGGGGTGATGGGTGAGCGGGACTCGGTGCGAGTTAGGACACGGGGTCAGCGAGCACAGGGGTGATGGGTGAACGGGACTCGGTGCGAGTTAGGACACGGGTCAGTGAGCACAGGGGGTGATGGGTGAGCGGGACTCGGTGCGAGTTAGGACACGGGGCACAGGGGGTGATGGGTGAGCGGGACTGGGTGTGAGTTAGGACATGGGGCAGTGAGCACAGGGGGTGATGGGTGAACGGGACTCGGTGCGAGTTAGGACACGGGGCAGTGAGCACAGGGGGTGATGGGTGAGTGGGACTCGGTGTGAGTTAGGACACGGGGTCAGCGAGCACAGGGGGTGATGGGTGAGCGGGACTGAGTGCGAGTTAGGACACGGGGCAGTGAAACTCGGTGTGAGTTAGGACACGGGGCAGCGAGCACAGGGGGTGATGGGTGAGCGGGACTGCGTGCGAGTTAGGACACGGGGCAGCGAGCACAGGGGGTGATGGGTGAGTGGGACTGGGTGTGAGTTAGGACACGGGGCAGCGAACACAGGGGGTGATGGGTGAGCGGGACTGGGTGCGAGTTAGGACACGGGGCAGTGAGCACAGGGGGTGATGGGTGAACGGGACTGGGTGCGAGTTAGGACACGGGGCAGTGAGCACAGGGGGTGATGGGTGAGCTGGACTGGGTGCGAGTTAGGACACGGGGCAGTGAGCACAGGGGGTGATGGGTGAGTGGGACTCGGTGCGAGTTAGGACTCAGGGCAGCGAGCACAGGGGGTGATGGGTGAACGGGACTGGGTGCGAGTTAGGACACGGGGCTGTGAGCACAGTGGGTGATGGGTGAGCGGGACTGGGTGTGAGTTAGGACACGGGGCAGTGAGCACAGGGGGTGATGGGTGAGTGGGACTGGGTGTGAGTTAGGACACGGGGCAGTGAGCACAGGGGGTGATGGGTGAGCGGGACTGGGTGCGAGTTAGGACACGGGGCAGTGAGCACAGGGGGTGATGGGTGAGTGGGACTGGGTGTGAGTTAGGACACGGGGTCAGTGAGCACAGGGGGTGATGGGTGAGTGGGACTGGGTGTGAGTTAGGACACGGGGCACAGGGGGTGATGGGTGAGTGTGACTAGGTGCGAGTTAGGACACGGGGTCAGTGAGCACAGGGGGTGATGGGTGAGTGGGACTGGGTGTGAGTTAGGACACGGGGCAGTGAGCACAGGGGGTGATGGGTGAGTGGGACTGGGTGTGAGTTAGGAGACAGGGACAGTGAGCACAGGGGGTGATGGGTGAGTGGGACTGGGTGTGAGTTAGGACACGGGGCACAGGGGGTGATGGGTGAGCGGGACTCGGTGTGAGTTAGGACACGGGGCAGTGAGCACAGGGGGTGATGGGTGAGTGGGACTCGGTGCGAGTTAGGACTCAGGGCAGCGAGCACAGGGGGTGATGGGTGAACGGGACTGGGTGCGAGTTAGGACACGGGGCTGTGAGCACAGTGGGTGATGGGTGAGCGGGACTGGGTGTGAGTTAGGACACGGGGCAGTGAGCACAGGGGGTGATGGGCGAGTGGGACTGGGTGTGAGTTAGGACACGGGGCAGTGAGCACAGGGGGTGATGGGTGAGTGGGACTGGGTGTGAGTTAGGACACGGGGTCAGTGAGCACAGGGGGTGATGGGTGAGTGGGACTGGGTGTGAGTTAGGACACGGGGCACAGGGGGTGATGGGTGAGTGGGACTGGGTGCGAGTTAGGACACGGGGTCAGTGAGCACAGGGGGTGATGGGTGAGTGGGACTGGGTGTGAGTTAGGACACGGGGCAGTGAGCACAGGGGGTGATGGGTGAGTGGGACTGGGTGTGAGTTAGGAGACAGGGACAGTGAGCACAGGGGGTGATGGGTGAGTGGGACTGGGTGTGAGTTAGGACACGGGGCACAGGGGGTGATGGGTGAGCGGGACTCGGTGTGAGTTAGGACACGGGGCAGTGAGCACAGGGGGTGATGGGTGAGTGGGACTGGGTGTGAGTTAGGAGACAGGGACAGTGAGCACAGGGGGTGATGGGTGAGTGGGACTCGGTGCGAGTTAGGACACGGGGTCAGTGAGCACAGGGGGTGATGGGTGAGCGGGACTGGGTGTGAGTTAGGACACGGGGCAGTGATCACAGGGGGTGATGGGTGAGTGGGACTGGGTGCGAGTTAGGACACGGGGCAGCGAGCACAGGGGGTGATGGGTGAGTGGGACTGGGTGTGAGTTAGGACACGGGGTCAGTGAGCACAGGGGGTGATGGGTGAGCGGGACTGGGTGCGAGTTAGGACACGGGGCAGTGAGCACAGGGGGTGATGGGTGAGTGGGACTGGGTGCGAGTTAGGACACGGGGTCACTGAGCACAGGGGGTGATGGGTGAGCGGGACTGGGTGCGAGTTAGGACACGGGGCAGTGAGCACAGGGGGTGATGGGTGAGTGGGACTCGGTGCGAGTTAGGACACGGGGCAGTGAGCACAGCGAGTGATGGGTGAGTGGGACTGGGTGTGAGTTAGGACACGGGGCAGTGAGCACAGGGGGTGATGGGTGAGTGGGACTCGGTGCGAGTTAGGACACGGGGTCAGTGAGCACAGGGGGTGATGGGTGAGTGGGACTGGGTGCGAGTTAGGACACGGGGCAGTGAGCACAGGGGGTGATGGGTGAGTGGGACTGGGTGTGAGTTAGGACACGGGGCAGTGAGCACAGGGGGTGATGGGTGAGTGGGACTCGGTGCGAGTTAGGACACGGGGCAGTGAGCACAGGGGGTGATGGGTGAGTGGGACTGGGTGTGAGTTAGGACACGGGGCAGTGAGCACAGGGGGTGATGGGTGAGCGGGACTGGGTGTGAGTTAGGATACGGGGCAGTGAGCACAGGGGGTGATGGGTGAGCGGGACTGGGTGTGAGTTTGGACACGGGGCACAGGGGGTGATGGGTGAGCGGGACTGGGTGTGAGTGAACGAAAGGCGGTGTAATGGCTGGCATACTGTGCCAACGCTCGCCACCACTACCAGACCACGCTGCGGAGAAGATGGTCACCCAGATTCCCACGGCCGCTCCAAGCGCTCAAAGTCAGCAGTGACCCACAACCGCTCCGCTGCATCCGAGAGCATCGCAGTCACGGGCGCACCGGAACATCGAACCATAGAAACAAATCAGAGACATTCACGGCACGGAAGGAGGCCATTCGGCCCATCGTGTCCGCGTCGGCCAACCAAGAGCTACCCCGGCCTAATCCCACTTTCCCGCTCTGGGTCCGTCGCCCTGTAGGTTACGGCACTTCAGGTGCACATCCAAGTCCTGTTTAAATGTGGTGAGGGTTTCTGCCTCTACCGCCCTTTCAGGCCGCGAGTTCCAGACCCCCAGCGCCCTCTGGCAGTGTGGAGGCCTGGCCCAGCAGGCTGTGCGGCCCCCGGCCTGCGAGCACCATGGGAGCAGGCCGGGGAGCGGAGGGAGCAGCACGTGCTGGAGCAGGAGAGCAGTGAAAAGGGACGTCACCAAGATCCAGCTCGGTGATCGGAGCGCGGGCAGGTACAGCAGGAGTGGTGAGGTCGGGCAAGGGAGCGGCGAGAGATTGTAGAGGGACGTGATCGGGGCCCAGGAGAGGCGGGAGTTCGGGGCCAGGGCCAGCACGAGCCAGCCCACACTGCGATATGTGTACGCACTATGTCCGTGCAGCAGAGCTGGTCTCCAGTCGTCCTGGTTAATCCTTGCCCCTGGACCAAGACCTCACTCTGTCAAGCCCGTGTGGTGGCTGATGTGCAACACAGAAACACAGATAGGTGCAGGAGTAGGCCATTCGGCCCTTCGAGCCTGCACCTCCATTCAATGAGTTCATGGCTGAACATGCAACTTCAGTACCCCATTCCTGCTTTCTTGCCATACCCCTTGATCCCCCGAGTAGTAAGGACTTCATCTAACTCCCTTTTGAATATATTTAGTGAATTGGTCTCAACAACTTTCTGTGCTAGAGAATTCCACAGGTTCACCACTCTCTGGGTGAAGAAGTTTCTCCTCATCTCGGTTCTAAATGGCTTACCCCTTATCCTCAGACTGTGATCCCTGGTTCTGGACTTCCCCAACATTGGGAACATTCTTCCTGCATCTAACCTGTCTAAACCCGTCAGAATTTTAAACGTTTCTATGAGATCCCCTCTCTTTCTTCTGAACTCCAGTGAATACAAGCCCAGTTGATCCAGTCTTTCTTGATAGGTCAGTCCCGCCATCCCGGGAATCAGTCTGGTGAACCTTCGCTGCACTCCCTCAATAGCAAGAATGTCCTTCCTCAGGTTAAGAGACCAAAACTGTACACAATACTCCAGGTGTGGCCTCACCAAGGCCCTGTACAACTGTAGCAACACCTCCCTGCCCCTGTACTCAAATCCCCTCGCTATGAAGGCCAACATGCCATTTGCTTTCTTAACCGCCTGCTGTACCTGCATGCCAACCTTCACTGACTGATGTACCATGACACCCAGGTCTCGTTGCACCTCCCTTTTTCCTAATCTGTCACCATTCAGATAATAGTCTGTCTCTCTGTTTTTATCACCAAAGTGGATAACCTCACATTTATCCACATTATACTTCATCTGCCATGCATTTGCCCACTCAACTAACCTATCCAAGTCACTCTGCAGCCTCATAGCATCCTCCTCGCAGCTCACACTGCCACCCAACTTAATGTCATCCGCAAATTTGGAGATACTACATTTAATCCCCTCGTCTAAATCATTAATGTACAATGTAAACAGCTGGGCCTCCAGCACAGAACCTTGCGGTACCCCACTAGTCACTGCCTGCCATTCTGAAAAGTACCCATTTACTCCTACTCTTTGCTTCCTGTCTGCCAACCAGTTCTCAATCCACGTCAGCACACTACCCCCAATCCCATGTGCTTTAACTTTGCACATTAATCTCTTGTGTGGGACCTTGTTGAAATCCTTCTGAAAGTCCAAATACACCACATCAACTGGTTCTCCCTTGTCCACTCTACTGGAAACATCCTCAAAAAAATTCCAGAAGATTTGTCAAGCATGATTTCCCTTTCACAAATCCATGCTGACTTGGACCTATCATGTCACCTCTTTCCAAATGCGCTGCTATGACATCCTTAATAATTGATTCCATCATTTTACCCACTACTGAGGTCAGGCTGACTGGTCTATAATTCCCTGCTTTCTCTCCCTCCTTTTTTTTTTAAAGTGGGGTTACATTGGCTACCCTCCACTCCATAGGAACTGATCCAGAGTCAATGGAATGTTGGAAAATGACTGTCCGCTATTTCCAACGATCACCCCACGTTAAAAAAATCCACCCATGGGCATCTTCCACCCTTCAGGATGTAGTTCGGGATCTGGAATATTTTGGTGTGGAAGCAGTTCCCCGACTCGAGGGAGCGCCGATGAAGAAGGAGGAATGTTTCCTCATCTCTCCTCTAATCCTTCCACCAACTGCTTTAAATCACGCCCCCCCCCCACCCCACCCCACCCCCCCCCACCCCACCCCCCCCCCAGGTTGTTGATCCCTCTGCTCTGGGAAATAGGTCATAAGAACATAAGAAATATGTCACGGAATTGCAAGCGTCTGTCTGAAAGGCGGGGTAGGAGGGACAGCTTGCCAGGAGGAGGAATAACAAAGAATGAACAAGAGTCTGTGAGACACTGCATAAAAGATGTCCCGACAGCAGGCTGCAATTCGAGATTCTATTCACCAGCCCTATTATTACAAGATGAAAAATAAAAGCTGCCTGTACCAGTTACGCAGCTGCCAAAAGGCTTTGCACAGACCGTTTGGAGACCACGTAACCAAGAACACTGTAAGCTACGGGTGGCTTGGATTAACACGTGCACACAGGAATATTCTAATCCCCCCCGACGGTCACACAACACTTACTTGCAAAAAGCACTTTGTTCACAGGTTTTGAAGTTACTTCTGTCCACGGCTTTTGTTGTGGTGATGTATAGGGTCACCCAGGCTAAAACCACCCATCGCAGGCTGTGAAGGGAAACAACAGGTGAGTATATTCGGCAGCTGACTGACCACGTGTCGGATATCCTGGGGCCAATATTTATCCCTCAATCAACATTACAAAAAAACCCAGGTGATCCGGGTCATTATCACATCGCTGTGTGTGTACGGAAATTGGCTGCTGTGTTTCCCACATTACAACAGTGACTTCAAAAAGTACTTTATTGGCGGTCATCATCATCATATCGGAATCGAGGAAGACTTGCTTCCACTCTAAACACGAGTCCTTAGGTGACTGAACAGCCCAATACGAGAGCCACAGTCCCTGTCACAGGTGGGACAGACAGTGGTTGAGGGAAGGGGAGGGTGGGACTGGTTTGCCGCACGCTCCTTCCGCTGCCTGCGCTTGGTTTCTGCACGCTCTCGGCGACGAGACTCGAGGTGCTCAGCGCCCTCCCGGATGCACTTCCTCCACTTAGGGCGGACTGGTCTTTGGCCAGGGACTCCCAGGTGTGGGTGGGGATGTTGCACTTTATCAGGGAGGCTTTGAGGATGTCCCTTGTAACGTTTCCTCTGCCCACCTGGGGCTCGTTTGCTGTGAAGGAGTTCCGAGTAGAGCGCTTGCTTTGGCTGTAAAGCAGTTTGGGACGTCCAGTGTTGGTGAAAGGCGCTATATAAATGCAAGTCTTTCTTTATCCTTTCATGTGAAAGGGTAATCAGGTACACACTGAGAAAGGGGTTTGCCTGCCCTGTCCGCAATGAATGGACGACCATTCCACACCTTGGCAACCACAGAGCTGGACTGCGACTGTGACGTCCGTTAACAGCCCGAACACAGTGGCAGTGCTAAAAGCAGGCCACTGGATTGGGAAATCACCCAGCAGCACAATGGGAGCTTGTGATTCCCGAGCTGGGATGTTCAATGATCGGCTGAAGCAGTCATTAATGGTGATAAATTAATCACAAAGAGCAATTAACTCCAACACATTCTAAGTAGGTGTAGTGTTATACACTAGCACTGGCAGAGACCCACAAGGAGATTTTATTTTTAATTCATTCTCGGGATGTGGGTGTCGCTGGGAAGGCCGGCATTTATTGCCCATCCCTAATTGCCCCTGGAGAAGCCGCCTTCTTGAACCGCTGCAGTCCGTGTGGTGAAGGTGCTCCCACAGTGCTGTTAGGGAGGGAGTTCCAGGATTGTGACCCAGCGACGATGAAGGAACGGCCGATATATTCCCGAGTCGGGATGGTGTGTGACTGGGAGGGGAACGTGGAGGTGGTGGTGTTCCCATGGACCTGCTGCCCTTGTCCTTCTAGGGGGTAGAGGTCGCGGGTTTGGGAGGTGCTGCCGAAGAAGCCTTGGCGAGTTGCCGCAGTGCATCTTGTAGATGGTGCACACTGCAGCCAGGGGGCGCCGGTGGTGGAGGGAGTGAGTGTTGAAGGTGGTGGAGGGAGTGAGTGTTGAAGGTGGTGGGTAGCGTGCCCATCAAGTGTCTGCTTTGTCCTGGATGGTGTTGAGCTTCGAGTGTTGGAGCTGCAACTCATCCAGGCAAGTGGGGAGTGTTCCATCGCACTCCTGACTTGACCCCTGTAGATGGTGGGAAGGCTTTGGGGAGTCAGGAGGTGAGACACTCGACACAGAACACCCTGCCTCTGACCTGCTCTTGTTGCCACAGTATTTATGTGGCTGGTCAATAGTGGGGCCTTGACCAGGATGTTGAGGGTGAGGGGTTCTGGCGATTGAAATGCCGCTGAATGCCAAGAGGTAGTGAGTGGCCTTTCTCTTTGCAAAATTAATCAGAATTTTAAACAATTTTTTTTTTAAAAAAAAGATGCCAATACTCTCCTCTCTTCTTGTTCTCCAAGTACCAGTGACCCTCCAGTACCTTAGTCAAGTTACCATTGAGAACACAGGGAGCAGGCCGTACGGCCCTTGGAGTACATTCATCATGTACGATGGAGCGCCGCACTGTCGGAGGGGCGGTGCTGAGGGAGCGCCGCACTGTCGGAGGAGCAGTACTGAGGGAGCCCCGCACTGTCGGAGGAGCAGTACTGAGGGAGTGCCGCACTGTCGGAGGGGCAGTACTGAGGGAGCGCCGCACTGTCGGAGGGGCCGTCTTTCGGATGTGACGTTAAACCGAGGCCCCGTCTGCCCTCTCGGGTGGATGTAAAAGATCCCGGGGCCACTATTGGAAGAAGAGCAGGGGGAGTTCTCCCCGGTGTCCTGGGGCCAATATTTATCCCTCGACCAACATCACTAAAACAGATGATCCGGGTCATTATCACATCGCTGTGTGTGGGAGCTTGCTGTGCGCAAATTGGCGTTTCCCACATTACAACAGTGAGCACACTCCGATAGTACTTCATTGGCTGTGAAGCGCTTTGAAACATCCGGTGGTCGTGAAAGGCGCTATATAAATGTAAATCTGTCTATTCTTTCTGTGGGCCCCTCGACAGCAGAAGCTTTGTGACCAGAGATGTATTTGCAAATCTTTAAACAGAATTAATTTTAAGATGTTTCCTCAGATCACCGGCCATGAATTGATAAACTGGTTGGACAACCAATACTGGAATTATTTCCAGTAAGGGACAGTCCAAACTTTTCTTCAATTAGTCAATGATTAATTTACCAAGGCACTAGACCCCAGGGTCAGCATCAGAAACCTGCCCACATCGAGCTGCCCCCAGTCACAACTTTTTACATCGAATTACACGGGATATACGGCACAGAAACAGGCCATTCATAGAAACATAGAAAATAGGTGCAGGAGTAGGCCATTGGGCTCAACCAGTCCATGCTGCGTATATGCTCCACTCGAGCCTCCTCCCGTCTCCCCCCATAAGCTCATCTAGCCACCCCTTAAATACATCGATACTATTCACCTTAACCCCTCCCTGTGGCAGCGAGTTCCACATTCTCACCGCGCTCTGGGTAAAGAAGTTTCTCCTGAATTCCCCATTGGGTTTATCAGTGACTGATGGCCCCTAGTTCTGGTCTTCCCCACAAGTGGAAATACTCTCTCTGTACCCACTCGATCAAAACCTATCATCATTTTAAAGACCTCTATTAGGTCACCCCTCGGCCTTCTCTTTGCAAGAGAAAAGTGACCCATCCTGTTCATCCTTTCCTGATATGTATACCCTCGCATTTCTGGTATCATCTGTGTAAATCCTCTCTGCACTCTCTCCAGTGCCTCGATATCCGTTTTATAATATGGCGACCAGAACTGTACGCAGTGCTCCAAGTGTGATCGAACCCAGGTATATGGAGACCAGAACTGTGCACAGTGCTCCAAGTGTGGTCTAACCCAGGTATATGGAGACCAGAACTGTACGCAGTGCTCCAAGTGTAGTCTAACCCAGGTATATGGAGACCAGAACTGTGCACAGTGCTCCAAGTGTGGTCTAACCCAGGTATATGGAGACCAGAACTGTACGCAGTGCTCAAAGTGTGGTCTAACCCAGGGTCAATACAGGTTTAGCATAACTTCCCTACCATCTAGCAATAAACCCTAGTGTTTGGTTTGCTTTTCATTGCCTTGTTAACCTGTGTTGCAACGTTTAGTGATTTGTGTATTTGTATCCGAGATCCCTTTGTTCCTCTGCCCCACCCAGGCTCACACCCTCCCAGTTATGTGACCTCCCTATCCTTCCTACCAAAATGTAATATAGGGCACCTCACATTTGTGTGTTGAAATTCATTTGCCAATTATATGCCCATTCTGCGAGTTTATGAATGTCCTGTAATTTGTTGCAGTCCTCCTCAATATCCAATTTGGTGTCATCCGCAAATTTAGAAATTGCATTTTTGATTCCAAAGTCTAAATCGCTGATATAAATTGTGAACAGTGGTCCCAGCACTGCTCCTTGTGGGACCCCACTGCCCATTGTGAATCGCCACCTTTACCCCGACTCTCTGTTTTATGACTTGCAACCAGCTTACTCTCCATTCTGCTACTGGTCACCCGGCTCTGCACGATTATTAATTTGTCTGTTATGTGGTAGTTTATCAAAAGCCTTTTGAAAATCTAGATAATTTACATCTGTTGCAATTGTATTTCACAATATGCGTGCGGAAACACAGAGCAGATAAGTACAGTCAGATCGGGTTTCAACAGTTGAAGAAAGCAACTGTTTGGAACTAATGTGTGTTCATTTGTTCAACGTTGCACTGCATTAGGCAGCATTCATTCAGAACAGGGACTGGTGCAGTTGTGATGGAGGTGCAGAGATATATGGACCCTTCCGACCCAAGACACTGCAAAAAATGAATGGCCAGCTTAGCATTTTTTTTGCGCAATATAAGCAAGGGACATTAGCACCGGGGATATATTCACATCAGCATCAAGCAGTTCTAGATCATGTAGAGGAAAACTTGTATTTCTACAGCATATTTCACAATCTCAAGGACACCCCACATTCCTTCACAGCCAATGGTTGCACTTCTGAAGTGTGGTCAGTGTTTTAATTTAGGAATGTCCGCGCGACGGACACGAGACTCCCAAAACAAGCGCACTGCTTGCAACTTCGACACGGCAAGCGAGTCCCAGGAGGGCAGAGGAAACTCTTCAAGGACACCCTCAAAGCCTCCCTTGAAAAAGTGCAACATCCCCACTGACACCTGGGGATCCCTGGCCCGAGACCGCTCAAAGTGGAGGAGTAGTATCCGGGAAGGCGCCGAACACCTCGGGTCTCTTCGTCGGGAGCTCGCGGAAGCCAAATGCAAACAGCGGAAGGAGCGCACAACAACCCAGGCCCCCCCCACCCACCTGCGTGCCCCCAACCACCGTCTGCCCCACCTGTGACAGAGACTGTAGGTCCCGCATTGGACTCATCAGTTTACCCGACATCTCATCTTCGACTACGAGGGACTGCCCGAAAAGAATGCAGGAAACAGAGCAGCCAATTTGTGCACAGCAAGCTGCCTCACACAGCAATGTGATAAATGACCAAATCATCTGTTTTAGTGATGTTGGTTGAGGGATAAATATTGGCCCCAGGACACCGGGGAGAACTCCCCTGCTCTTCTTCCAATAGTGGCCCCGGGATCTTTTACATCCACCCGAGAGGGCAGACGGGGCCTTGGTTTAACATCTCATCCGAGAGACACCACCTCCGACAGTGCGGCGTTCCCTCACTACCGCCTCTCCGGCACTCCCTCAGTACTGCCTCTCCGACAGTGCGGCGCTCCCTCACTACCGCCTCTCCGGCACTCCCTCAGTACTGCCCCTCCGACAGTGCGGCGCTCCCTCAGTACTGCCCCTCCGACAGTGCGGCGCTCCCTCACTACCGCCCCTCCGACAGTGCGGGGCTCCCAGGAGTGTCGGCCAGGATTATTGGGCTCGAGTCTCTGGAGTACGGACTCAAAACCACAACTTTCTGACTGAGAGGCGAGATTGCAGCCACTTAACCAAAGCTTATATATCCAATATAAGTTAGTCAATGGACCAAAAAGCAGTTCAATGTGTAAAAGAAAGGAAACACCCTCTGTGCTGCAGCAACTAAAATGAATGCAGGGACCCCACTGCCGGTTGAAAGGAGGCCATTGCCCAATCACAGGCCACTGGCCCACACTGGGCAGGGGTTGCCAATTCTGCTTGGACATATTTCTGGAGGTGTCATCGTGACCTCCCGCCAAATTAAACCGGCTTTTCTCCACCTACAATGCCCAATATTTTAAGCAGACACAAATTGATCAGAAAATGTTTTTTTGAAAAGCCAGCAGCGTTATTAACGCCGCGGATTGGTGTCCCGGGCGGTGAGAGCTGCGGGCGGGAGTCTCCCGGCCAGTCCGGGAGGGTTGGTAACCCGCGAGCTGGGGGAGGACATGAAGCTCCATTCACTTTACGGGCGGCGGACAAAGGCCGGGCAGCGCGCAATATTGGGCCGGGCCGGGCCGCAGACACCGCCACCTCTCCCCCGGAACATTGTCCCCGCTTTACCTCAACGGCCCTCCTGCCAGCGCCGCCATCTTGGCCCAGCTCGGTGACGTGTGCGCGCCTCTGACCTTTGCCCCGCCGCTGGCCCCGCCCCTCGGTTGAGCTGGAGCTTGATTGACAGCCCGCTGTTGCCAGGGGGCGGGGTCAGTGCTGAGTTTGATTGACAGTCCGCTGTTGCCAGGGGGCGGGGTCAGTGCTGAGTTTGATTGACAGTCCGCTGTTGCCAGGGGGCGGGGTCAGTGCTGAGTTTGATTGACAGTCCGCTGTTGCCAGGAGGCGGAGTCAGTGCTGAGTTTGATTGACAGCCTGCTGTTGCTAGGGGCGGGGTCAGTGCTGAGTTTGATTGACAGCTTGCTGTTGCCAGGGGCGGGGTCAGTGCTGTTTGATTGACAGTCCGCTGTTGCTAGGGGGTGGGGTCAGTGCTGAGTTTGTTTGACAGCCTGCTGTTGCCAGGGGGCGGGGTCAGTGCTGAATTTGATTGACAGTCCGCTGTTGCCAGGGGGCGGGGTCACTGCTGAGTTTGATTGACAGTCCGCTGTTGCCAGGAGGCGGAGTCAGTGCTGAGTTTGATTGACAGCCTGCTGTTGCTAGGGGCGGGGTCAGTGCTGAGTTTGATTGACAGCTTGCTGTTGCCAGGGGCGGGGTCAGTGCTGTTTGATTGACAGTCCGCTGTTGCTAGGGGGTGGGGTCAGTGCTGAGTTTGATTGACAGCCTGCTGTTGCCAGGGGGCGGGATCAGTGCTGACTTTGATTGACAGTCCGCTGTTGCTAGGGGGCGGAGTCAGTGCTGTTTGATTGACAGCCCGCTGTCTGGGGATTATTGGCCCTGAGGCTGATTCAATTGTAATTAAAAAAAGGAAATAATTTTTGTAAAAGGTGGCCGTGAGTTGGAGCAAGATTAACATCAGATAAAGCGGCCAATCAGAGACAGCCCTGGCCTGTGAACATCAGAAACAGGAGCAGGAGTTGGCCATTGGGCCCCTCGAGCCTGCTCCGCCATTTAATACGATCATGGCTGATCTGATCATGGACTCAGCTCCACTTCCCCGCCCGCTCCCCATAACCCTTCACTCCCTTATCGCTCAAAAATCTGTCTATCTCCACCTTAAATATATTCACTGTCCCAGCCTCCACAGCTCTCTGGGGCAGCGAATTCCACAGATTTACAACCCTCTGAGAGAAGAAATTCCTCCTCATCTCAGTTTAAATGGGCGGCCCCTTATTCTGAGACCATGCCCCCTAGTTCTAGTCTCCCCCATCAGTGGAAACATCCTCTCTGCATCCACCTTGTCAAGCCCCCCTCATAATCTGATACGTTTCGATAAGATCACCTCTCATTCTTCTGAATTCCAATGAGTAGAGGCCCAACCTCCTCAACCTTTCCTCATAAGTCAACCCCCTCATCTCTGGAATCAACCGAGTGAACCTTCTCTGAACTGCCTCCAAAGCGAGTATATCCTTTCGTAAATATGGAGACCAAAACTGCACGCAGTACTCCAGGTGTGGCCTCACCAATACCCTGTATAACTGGAGCAAGACTTCCCTGCTTTTATACTCCATCCCCCTTTGCAATAAAGGCCAAGATTCCATTGGCCTTCCTGATCATTTGCTGTACCTGCATACCAACTATTTGTGTCTCATGCACAAGTACCCCCAGGTCATAGAAACATAGAAAATAGGTGCAGGAGTAGGCCATTCGGCCCTTCGAGCCTGCACCATCATTCAATAAGATCATGGCTGATCATTCACCTCAGTACCCCTTTCCTGCTTTCTCTCCATACCCCTTGATCCCTTTAGCCACAAAGGCCATATCTAACTCCCTCTTGAATATATCCAACGAACTGGCATCAACAACTCTCTGGGAATTCCACAGGTTCACCACTCTCTGAGTGAAGAAGTTTCTCCTCATCTCGGTCCTAAATGGCCTACCACTTATCCTTAGACTGTGACCCCTGGTTCTGGACTTCCCCAACATCGGGTACATTCTTTCCACATCTAACCTGTCCAGTCCCGTCAGAATCTTATATGTTTCGATGAGATCCCCTCTCATCCTTCTAAACTCCAGTGAATACAGGTCCAGTTAATCCAGTCTCTCCTCATATGTCAGTCCTGCCATCCCGGGAATCAGTCTGGTGAACCTTCGCTGCACTCCCTCAATAGCAAGAATGTCCTTTCTCAGATTAGGAGACCAAAACTGAACACAATATTCTAGATGAGGCCTCACCAAGGCCCTGTACAACTGCAGTAAGACCTCCCTGCTCCTATACTCAAATCCTCTCGCTATGAAGGCCAACATACCATTTGCCTTCTTCACCGCCTGCTGTACCTGCATGCCAACTTTCAATGACTGATGAACCGTGACACTCAGGTCTCGTTGCACCTCCCCTTTTCCTAATCTGCTGCCATTCAGATAATATTCTGCCTTCGTATTTTTGCCACCAAAGTGGATCACCTCACATTTATACACATTATACTGCATCTGCCATGCATTTGCCCACTCACCTAACCTGTCCAAGTCACCCTGCAGCCTTTTAGCATCCTCCTCACAGCTCACACCGCCACCCAGTTTTATGCCATCTGCAAACTCAATTCCTTCATCCAAATCATTAATGTATATTGTAAATAGCTGGGGTCCCAGCACTGAGCCCTGCGGTACCCCACTAGTCACTGCCTGCCATTCTGAAAAGGACCCGTTTATCCCGACTCTCTGCTTCCTGTCTGCCAGCCAGTTCTCTATCCACGTCAGTACATTACCCCAATACCATGTGCTTTAATTTTGCACACCAATCTCTTGTGTGGGACCTTGTCAAAAGCCTTTTGAAAGTCCAAATACACCACATCCACTGGTTCTCCCTTGTCCACTCTACTAGTTACATCCCAAAAAAATTCCAGAAGATTTGTCAAGCATGATTTCCCTTTCATAAATCCATGCTGACTTGGACCGATCCTGTCACTGCTTTCCAAATGTGCTGCTATTTCATCCTTAATAATTGATTCCAGTAATTGCAGACTATCAGACCCCGGGAATTTATCAACCTTCAATCCCATCAATTTCCCTGAATTCCAATGAATACAGGCCCAACCTACTTAAACTTTCCTCATAAGTCAACCCCCTCATCTCTGGAATCAACCGAGTGAACCTTCTCTGAACTGCCTCCAAAGCAAGTATATCCTTCCTTAAATACGGAGACCAAAACTGCACGCAGTACTCCAGGTGTGGCCTCACCAGTACCCTGTGCAGTTGTAGCAGGACTTCTCTGCTTTTATACTCCATCCCCTTTGCAATAAAGGCCAACATTCCATTGGCCTCCCTGATCACTTGCTGTACCTGCAGACTAACCTTTTGTGTCGCATGCACAAGGACCCCCAGGTCCCGCTGTACTGCGGCAAAATGCTCCTCAGAACCTAACTCTTTGACCAAGCTGTTGGTCGCCAGTCCTAATTTCTCCGTCCGTGGCTCAGTTTCAAATTCTGTCTGAGTTATGCTCCTGTGAAGCACCTTCGGATGTTTTACTGCGTTAAAGGCACAGTATAAATGCAATTTGTTGTTGTTATGCCTGAATACATCAGTATTGTCAGCGATTATATCGAGTGGTGCTGTTTACAAACAGCAAGTGAAAAGGAGGTCCCAGTTAGTTTTTTCATGGTTGGGATGAATGTCGACAGTCATTTTTCTTCAAATCGTGTGATGGAATCTTTGCTCTCAACCAGAATGGGCAGATAAGAACATAAATAGGAGCAGGAGTAGGCCATTCGGCCCCTCGAGCCTGCTCCGACATTCACTAAGATCATGGCGGCTCTGATGGGGCCTTGTTGTGACATGTCGACAGAGGGCCGGAGCAAGGGCCTCAAACCCACAACCTTCTGACTCAGCAGGGGAGACTGTGAGCCAAACTCAAACCTTGCCCAGGGAGCCCCATTGGCATTGTTATTTCAGAGTTTTGTAACCCTGCCTCACAAGGACACAATGGGGTCAGGCAGCATGGGAGTGCTACACTGAGGGGCAGTACTGGGGGAGCACCGCACTGTCGGAGGGGCAGTACTGAGGGAGCACCGCACTGTCGGAGGGGCAGTACTGAGGGAGCGCCGCACTGTCGGAGGGGCAGTACTGAGGGAGCGCCGCACTGTCGGAGGGGCAGTACTGAGGGAGCGCCGCACTGTCGGAGGGGCAGTACTGAGGGAGCACCGCACTGTCGGAGGGGCAGTACTGAGGGAGCACCGCACTGTCGGAGGGGCAGTACTGAGGGAGCCCTGCACTGTCGGAGGGGCAGTACTGGGGGAGGACTGCACTGTCGGAGGGGCAGTACTGAGGGAGTGCCGCACTGTCGGAGGGGCAGTACTGAGGGAGCGCCGCACTGTCGGAGGGGCAGTACTGAGGGAGCGCCGCACTGTCGGAGGGGCAGTGCTGAGGGAGCGCCGCACTGTCGGAGGGGCAGTACTGAGGGAGCGCCGCACTGTCGGAGGGGCAGTACTGAGGGAGCGCCGCACTGTCGGAGGGGTGGTACTGAGGGTGTGATGGGGGAAGAGCTAGCCTACTGAGGTAGCTAATCTGTGCGTGAACTCGATCTTGCCCACCGCATTTTCCAGTGGAGCTCGGACAGGAACCCTGACCGAGGATGGAATCCAAGTCCTTCCCGATGGGGATGTGTGTGTGAGAGAGTGTGAGTGTGAGTGTATGTGTGAGCGTGAGTGAATGAGTGTGTGTCAGTGTGAGTGTGTGTCAGTGTGAGTGTGTGTGAGTGAGAGTGAGTGTGAAGGTGAGGGATCGATGCTCGGGGAGTGGGACCATTCAGGAGAGAGACACAGCCGAGGGAGATCGGACAGCGATGAGAAGCAGTTCAGCTCGACACAGGACGTGGAAAACTCTCACATATTTATTCAAACTCTCAAATCGTCTTTTTCAAAACTGCAAATGGAACGATTTACAAAAAGGCAAAAACAGGTTAATATTCGTACGTCTCTTGGAAGAGTATTGGACAGTGGGGTGCCTCCCATACAGGCCCGAGCCTGTCTTTGCCGGACAGTCAGTTGTCAGCCTTTCCCAACGTGGGGGGAGTCGCTGGACAGAGATCAGAAAACACCCACCTCGGCACCTACGTTTATTGGCAGCACCTACGTTTATTGGCAGCACCACCCCGACCGATATTTGGCATCGAGTGCGGCACCTTGGGAGCTGGACGGCCCAATCGCCGGCTTTGGGGCATCAATAGCAGCGATTCACGGTGGGGGGGGGGGGGAATATGGCAAACGTCGGAGTCACCGGGCGACCAAAGGAGACGCAGATTCCCACTGCCGGATCGGTGAGGCCAGAATCGGTGCGCCGGCTCGACCAACTCTGCCGTCGGGGAGATCGGCGCTTCGGGACGAGATGTGGGCACGGTCGGGGGCGGGGGCACGCAGGACGGCCCGAGCGGGGTGAGACGGTGAAACGCCCCGCGGTGCGGTGCGGTGGGTGGCCCCGGGCCGGGATGCCGATCGCGGTGCAGGGCCGGGCCGGCTCACAGCTGGAAGCGGCCGTACAGGTGACCGAGGCGGTCGATGTTCTTGTGGAGGACACTGTGCAGCACGCCCAGGTACTTGCCCAGCTCGCCGTCCCGCGAGAAGTCCCGCCGGAAGCTGCCCCGCTCGGGGTCGAAGGAGAACCTGTGGGGCTGGGGCCCATTGTCCCGCACGTAGTCCCAGACACTGAGCAGCAGCAGACGCACCTCGAAGGGGGTGAGCAGATGGAAGAGCTCGTGGGCGTTGGCCAGGGCGGGCGGCAGGAGCTGGCCCTCCGCCATGCAGGCCAGCAGCTGGCGGGAGGCGTGGAGCGGCCAGGGCGAGGCGGTGGTGTGCCCGTGCCGCGAGGCCTCCCAGTGGGCGGCCAGGGTGGCCAGGAGAGCGCGCAGCAGCACCGAGCAGTAGCACAGGGCGGGCGGGCCCAGGGACACCAGCCGCAGCAGGCCCAGGAGCAGCGGCTGCTCCTGGAAGTACCGGCACACCCGCAGGTCGCGCTCCACCGTGTGGCGGGCGTGCTCGGCCGGCGGCCAGTCCAGGTCGCTGTCCGTCACCTCGGGGCACAGGCCCTCCACCAGGGCCAGGGCCACAGCCTTGGCGGCCTCAGGGGGCAGGGTGGGGCAGGGGAGTGTGGAGGCCGGGGGGCACAGGGCCGCCCCGCACCGCACCACCAGGCCCAGCAGCCGGTACACGTTGGCGTCGGCCTCCTCGGGCCCCGGCCCCCGCCCGCTCCCGCCGGCCGGCTTCAGCCCTCGCCCGATCACGCCGGCGTGGAAGACGGCCCAGACGCTGCCGGCGAAGTTGACGGCTGTGCCGTGGCTGCGGTTGACGTGGAGCAGGGAGTCGCCGGGCGTTGCCGGGGCGGGGGCCGCCGGGGAGCAGGGGGCGGAGGGCCCGCCGCCGAAGAGCCGGGCGTTGCCGGGGTGCAGGGCCGAGCGCACCAGCTGCCGGAGGACGCAGCGGGCGGCGCCGGGCGAGACGGTGCTGAGCCGGGCCAGCAGGCGGCAGCTGTCGGCGAGGGCGGAGGAGGAAGGGCCCTGCCGCCCCAGCGCCAGGAAGAAGTGGCCGGTCGCTGCCCGCACCAGGCCCGCCAGGTGGGCGGGGCCCAGCGAGGGGGGGAGGGGCACGGCCGCCAGGAGCCGAGCGGCCGAGCGGGAAACCCCGGAGTGAGGGTGGGCCAGGAGCCGGCCCAGCGGCCGCACGTGGGCCGACAGGGCCCGGGCCAGCCGAGGGCCCAGCGGGGCCCCCCCGCCTTCTGGCCCCTCCCAGCCCGCCAGCCCCGCCAGGTTGGCCAACAAGCGGCCGGCCTGTCCCGGGGGCAGCTCGGGGCCCGAGTGCAGGCGGGCCACACAGCGGCATACGGCGGCAGGCAGCAGCCTGGGCACCGAGCCGGCCAGGCCCCCGTACAGCCGGGCCACCAGGCCCAGCTCCTCGGGGCTGCCGGCCAACACCAGCAGCTGGCACAGGGCCTCGGCCCCCAGGCTGGGCCCCCCGTACACACACAGCAGGCCCAGCAGCTGGTGCTGCCACAGCTGCCTCTCCCGCTCTAGCCGCAGCGTCTCGGCGCACAGCTCCCGCACCCGGCCCCCCAGCGCGTCCAGGAAGGGCACGGCCCGGGCCTGGGGCTGGGGCTGGCCGGCCGGCCGCTCGTACACCAGCCTCTGCAGCTGGAGCAGCAGCAGCTGGACCAGGCGCTGGCAGCAGCGGCGCACGCCGTCGGGGGCCGCGGCGGAGGCCGGGCCCGGCCCGGCGATGACCGAGGCCGGCCCGGCGGCCCCCAGCAGGAAGCGCAGCGTGCGCTCGGCCCCCGGCCCCGTCTGGCAGATCAGGTGCACCGCCAGGCCGGCCAGGTTGTCCCCCTCGTCCCGGCCCAGCCCCGCCAGGCGCTGGCGCAGCTGCTCTAGCACCGGCGGCGTCAGCGAGTCGATCAGCTCCGCCGACACCGCGCCCAGCAGCGCCGGCGACATGGCAGCCAGCTGCAGCAGGAAGGGCACGGCGGCCGGGCCCTGGGGCTCGCGGCAAGGCCCCAGGCTCTGGTGGAACATCAGCAGCAGCTCCTGCCGGATGCTGGCCGAGTGGCGGGTGGCCAGGTGGCCCAAGATACCCACCACCGAGGCGATCTTGGGCACCCGCTTGTCGGCGGGCGAGGGGAAGAGGGGGTCGGGCATGGAGGGTCCCCCTGAGCAGGAGGAGGAGGAGGAGGAGGAGGCCTCGTGCATGCAGAAGTCCTTGAGGCCGCAGCTCAGCACCCGGCTGATGATGGTGTTGGGGAAGGACGAGCCGATGTGGGCCACCACCCAGTCGAAGTGGGGCGAGTGTTGCACCGAGGTGTCCAGCAGAGCGTCCACGCAGGCATCGGGACAGCTGCCAATCATGGCGGACAGGCACTGCACGTAGATCTCCATCAGGGCCCGCGTGGCCTTGCAGGACATCCAGAGCTGGAGCAGCTCGTTGAGGCTGCCGGCGTGGGGCACCGGGTGCCGGCCCGAGTACTTGCTGCTGAGCTGGCCCATCAGCTCGATGGACCAGGCCGAGACCAGGGGCGCCCAGGCCGCGGGGTTGGAGCGCACAAACTCCGACAGCACGCCCTGGATCTCCTGGGTCACGTCGTCCAGTCCCGGCCGGCCCAGCGGCCCCGCCCCGCCGCCCTCGCGGTTCAGCTCCAGGATGTAGCCGCTGACGTACTCGTCGAAGACACCGCGCAGGTGCTCCAGCACCGCCCCCCGGGCCGGCGGCAGGTTACGCAGCAGCAGGAGGCCGCAGCGAGCGTGTTCCTTCACCGTCAGCTTGTGGCCGTGGCTCGGGTCCATGCCGCTAATGAACGCCTTCATCTCCTGCAGCAGCTCCTGGGAACTGGAGGGGGGAAGAGACGGGAGGAGGAGTTAGAACCAGCGGAGACGTCGGTAGAACCTCACCGCGCGCAGAGCGAGGCCGGTCGCCGCATCGTGACTGAGCCAGCTCTGTGAAAGAGCGATCCCAATAGTCCCACTCCCTCAGTACCACCCCTCCGACATTCCCTCAGTACCGCCCCTCCGACACTCCCTCAGTACCGCCCCTCCGACAGTGCGGGGCTCCCTCAGTACTGACCCCCCCGACAGTGCGGCACTCCCTCAGTACTGCCCCTCCAACAGTGCGGCGCTCCCTCAGTACTGCCCCTCCGACAGTGCGGTGCTCCCTCAGTACCGCCCCTCCGACAGTGCGGCGCTCCCTCAGTACTGCCCCTCCGACAGTGCGACACTCCCTCAGTACTGCCCCTCCGACAGTGCGGCGCTCCCTCAGTACTGCCCCTCCGACACTCCCTCAGTACCGCCCCTCCGACAGTGCGGCGCTCCCTCAGTACTGCCCCTCCGACAGTGCGGCGCTCCCTCAGTACTGCCCCTCCGACAGTGCGGCGCTCCCTCAGTACTGCCCCTCCGACAGTGCGGCGCTCCCTCAGTACTGCCCCTCCGACACTCCCTCAGTACCGCCCCTCCGACAGTGCGGCGCTCCCTGGGCTGCTCAATGAGCCACTATGAATGGCGGGGGGCTGAGACATTATTGATTGTAAAACCCTTATTGTTTATATGTTGATAAAACCTTCCCCGCCGCCTGCACAGCCTCAATGGGGATTTTCTATGTAAACCTGTGACGCTGCAGTTACAAGCCGCCGCCGGTGGGGGGCGCTGTGGGTCACGTGGCGCGGATTTCCCGGGGGGGGGGGGGGGAGAGGGCGGCGCCTGCGCAGACACGGGACTGAGCGGCGTGGGCATGCGCAGACACGGGATTAAGAGGGAGCGCATGCGTAGACTCGCCTGATCCCGGCAGGCGGGCCGACACTTCCCTCGGCCGCCGCCATGGCGACCCCAGGCGGCGGGATCAAAGGTTCCGAGAGCCCGGCGGGAGGCGGGAAGCGGGCGGAGGCCGGGAGGCGGACGGCGGACACCCCGGGACACAGACTCCGGGCTCCGGGCCCCGCCGCTCGATCCCACAGACCGCGCGGAACCCCACCACCAGACACACTTCCGGCCGGGGTCACACTCCCCGAGCGTCCGGCTGGAGCGCCGCGGCTCCCGCCTCCGGTTCCGGGAAATGAGCCGCCCTGGGCGGGGGCGGGGCCACAGATTGTCGTCATTTAAACAGCCAATCAAACAGCTTCTTGTCATTGAGTCCCGCCCTGGGAGGGGGCAGAGCCATTTGGACTCTTGAGTGTTCATTGTAAATGAATTCCCGCATTAATACACTCCCAAAGTACATTCTTTGGCTGTAAAGGCGCTTTGGGATGTCCGTCGAGAAAGGCGCTATATAAATGCAAGTCTTTCTTGCCTAACGCTGAATCAATTGTAACTTCCAACAAGGGAATTGGCTACAACAACAACTTGCATTTACACAGCGCCTTTGGCATCGTGAAACGTCCCAAGGTGCTTCACAGCAAAACATCAGAAATCGGAGTGCGCCATTCGGCCCCTCGAGCCTGCTCCGCCATCCAATCAGATCGCGGCTGACCTTCGACCTCAACTCCACTTTCCCGCCCGATCCCTCGGTTCCCTTCATATCCAAAAATCTCTCGATCTCGGCCTCGAAGACTGAGCCTCCACGGCCCTCTGTGTCAGAGTACTTCACTGACTGTAAAGAGCATTGAGACATCCGGTGGTCGTGAAAGGCGCTACACAAATGCTATATAAATCTTTCTTTTAGAGAATTGCAGAAATTCACCCCCCTCTGAGTGAAGAAATTCCTCCTCATCTCAGTCCTAAATGGCCGAGCCCTTATCCTGAGACTGTGACCCCTGGTTCTAGACTCCCCAGCCCCGGGGGGAAACACCCTCCCTGCATCTACCCTGTCAAGCCCTGTAAGTATTGTGTGTGTTTCAATGGGATCCCCTCTCATTCTTCTAAACTCCAGAGAATATCGGCCCAGTCTGCTCAATCTCTCCTCATAGGACAATCCCCCCATCCCAGGAATCAGTCTGGTGAACCTTCGCTGCACTCCCTCTAATGGCCAGTATATCCTTCCTTAGGTAAGGAGACCAAAATTGTTATGTATGGATAAAGAGTCTGACTGGATACTGTGAGCTCAAAGTAAAGTGTGACCTTAGTCTTTTATTGCAGGTCTCCAGCCTGTGAGGTCTCCTTAAATACCTGTGCTCCCAAGGGATTATGGGATCACTTGGGACTTCAGGGGATGAGCCCTCTGGTGGCTGTACAGAGTAAATACAAGTTTACACACATCACACCACTCTCTCCCCTCTCTCTCCCCCTGCCCCCCCCCCCCCCGCCCCCCACAAGTCAACAGTGTAACTATTTCCAAGGTGAGTCGATCTGGGGCCCTTCTTTCCCTGGTTGATCGTCTCGGTGTGAAAGCTGGTTTTGGTGAATCGTCTGTTGGGCCCTCGCTGGGCTGCTGTGCAGCTGGCCTTGCTGGGCTGCCTGGTGATGGGTTCTGCTTCGTGGCCAACCGTGGTGTCGGTTGCCACTGTGTGTGTTGGGGGGTCAAAGAAGGTAGGGTCCAAAGTGGGTTGCTCAGGATAGTCCGTGAATCTGAGTTTGATTTGGTCCAAGTGTTTTCGGTGAATGAGTCCATTTGAAAGTTTGACCCGAAACACCCTGCTCCCCTCTTTGGCCACAATGGTGCCGGGAAGCCACTTGGGACCTTGTCCATAATTCAATGCAAATACAAGATAATTGATTTCAATCTCGCGTGACACATTTGCGCTATCATGATATGTACTTTGTTGAAGCCGCCTGCTCTCTACCTGTTCATGTCGATCAGGGTGAACTAACAAGAGCCTTGTCTTAAGTGCTCTTTTCATGAGCAGTTCAGCAGGTAGGATCCCAGTGAGTGAGTGGGGTCTCGTGCGGTAGCGAAGCAGGACTCGGGATAGGTGAGTCTGCAGTGAGCCTTCAGTTACCCTCTTCAAGCCTTGCTTGATAGTTTGCACTGCTCTCTCTGCCTGAGAGAGCCAGCGGCAGTGGGTGAGAGGTGGGAGCAGTGTCAGAGCGGCCTATAAAGGCCCAGCGGGAGATCGAGAGCCAGCGGCAGTCGGTGAGAGGTGGGAGCAGTGTCAGAGCGGCCTATAAAGGCCCAGCGGGAGATCGAGAGTCAGCGGCAGTCAGTGAGAGGCGGGAGCACTGTCGGAGCGGCCCTATAAAGGCCCAGCGGGAGATCGAGAGCCAGCGGCAGTGGGTGAGAGGCGGGAGCAGTGTCGGAGCGGCCTATAAAGGCGTGACTTGTGCAGCTACAGCGGGAGAGAAATCAAAAAAGAAGTAGAAAGGAATCAAAAGGTGACGTCACAGCCAATGGGGTAAGTGATTGGCTGGTGATTGGTGAGTAGCTTTTCTTTTTATTTTTATATCAGTAAGTAAACTGTAACATTGCTGTTACCAATTTAAGGGTATCTAAGGGATAAGGCATGGCAGGAGAGCTCGATCACGTGATATGCTCCTCCTGTGCCATGTGGGAACTCAGGGACACTTCCGGTGTCCCTGACGACTACGTGTGTGGGAAGTGTATCCGCCTGCAGCTCCTGATGGACCGCGTTGTGGAATTGGAGCTGAGGGTGGATTCACTCTGGAGCATCCACGATGCTGAGAATGACATAAGTGGCACGTGTAGTGAGTTGGTCTTACCGCATGAGAAGGGTCCACAGCCAGTTAGGGAATGGAAGACCAGCAGGAAGAGTAGTACAAAGAAGGTAGTGCAGGGGTCCCCTGTGGTCATCCCCCTGCAAAACAGATACACTGCTTTGAGTGCTGTTGAGGGAGATGACTCATCAGGGGAGAGCAACAGCAGCCAAGTTCATGGCACCGTGGCTGGCTCTGTTGTACAGGAGGGCATGAAAAAGAGTGGGAGAGCAATAGTGATAGGGGATTCAATGCTGAGGGGAATAGATAGGCGTTTCTGCGGCCGCAACCGAGACTCCAGGATGGTATGTTGCCTCCCTGGTGCAAGGGTCAAGGATGTCTCTGAGCGGGTGCAGGACATTCTGAAAAGGGAGGGAGAACAGCCAGTTGTCGTGGTGCACATTGGTACCAACGACATAGGTAAAAAAAGGGATAAGGTCCTACAAGACGAATTTAAGGAGCTAGGAGTTAAATTAAAAAGTAGGACCTCAAAAGTAGTAATCTCGGGATTGCTACCAGTGCCACGTGCTAGTCAGAGTAGGAATCGCAGGATAGCGCAGATTAATACGTGGCTCGAGCAGTGGTGCAGCAGGGAGGGATTCAAATTCCTGGGGCATTGGAACTGGTTCTGGGGGAGGTGGGACCAGTACAAACCGGACGGTCTGCACTTGGGCAGGACTGGAACCAATGTCCTAGGGGGAGTGTTCGCTAGTGCTGTTGGGGAGGAGTTAAACTAATATGGCAGGGGGATGGGAACCAATACAGGAGACAGAGGGAAACAAAAAGGAGACAAAAACAAAAGACAGAAAAGAGATGAGTAAAAGTGGAGAGCAGAGAAATCAAAGGCAAGAAACAAAAAGGGCCACTGAATATAAAAGGGCTGCAGGAGGGGTAAAAACTAAAAATCATGGTTTAAAAACTAGGATGAAAACACTCGACCTAAATGCACGCAGCATTCGAAATAAAGTAAATGAGTTGACGGCACAAATCATTACAAATGGGTATGATTTGGTGGCCATTACAGAAACATGGTTGCAGGGTGGCCAAGACTGGGAATTAAACATACAGGGGTATCTGACGATTCGGAAAGATAGACAAGAAGGGAAAGGAGGTGGGGTAGCTCTGTTAATAAAGGATGATATCAGGGCAGTTGTGAGAGACGATATTGGCTCCAATGAACAAAATGTTGAATCATTGTGGGTGGAGATTAGAGATAGTAAGGGGAAAAAGTCACTGGTGGGCGTAGTTTATAGGCCCCCAAATAATAACTTCACAGTGGGCGGGCAATAATCAAGGGAATAATGGAGGCATGTGAAAAAGGAACGGCAGTAGTTATGGGGGATTTTAACCTACATATCGATTGGTCAAATCAAATCGCAGGGGGTAGCCTGGAGGAGGAATTCATAGAATGCATACGGGATTGTTTCTTAGAACAGTATGTAACAGAACCTACAAGGGAGCAAGCTATCTTAGATCTGGTCCTGTGTAATGAGACAGGAAAAATAAACGATCTCCTCGTAAAAGATCCTCTCGGAATGAGTGATCACAATATGGTTGAATTTGTAATACAGATTGAGGGTGAGGAAGTTGTGTCAGAAATGAGCATACTATGCTTAAACAAAGGGGACTACAGTGGGATGAGGGCAGAGTTGGCTAAAGTAGACTGGAAACAAGGACTAAACGGTGACACAATTGAGGAACAGTGGAGGACTTTTAAGGAGCTCTTTCATAGTGCGCAACAAAAATATATTCCAGTGAAAAAGAAGGATGGTAAGAGAAGGGATAACCAGCCGTGGATAACCAAGGAAATAAAGGAAAGTATCAAATCAAAGACCAATGCGTATAAGGTGGCCAAGGTTAGTGGGAAACTAGAGGATTTGGAAGATTTTAAGCAACAACAAAGAATGACTAAAAAAGCAATAAAGAAAGGAAAGATAGATTACAAAGGTAAACTTGCGCAAAACATAAAAACAGATCGTAAAAGCTTTTACAGATATATAAAACGGAAAAGAGTGACTAAAGTAAATGTTGGTCCCTTAGAAGATGAAAAGGGGGATTTAATAATGGGAAATGTGGAAATGGCTGAGACCTTAAACAATTATTTTGCTTCGGTCTTCACAGTGGAAGACACAAAAACCATGCCAAAAATTGCTGGTCACGGGAATGTGGGAAGGGAGGACCTTGAGACAATGACTATCACTAGGGAGGTAGTGCTGGACAGACTAATGGGACTGAAGGTTGACAAGTCCCCTGGTCCTGATGAAATGCATCCCAGGGTATTAAAAGAGATGGCGGAAGTTATAGCAGATGCATTCGTTATAATCTACCAAAATTCTCTGGACTCTGGGGAGGTACCAGCGGATTGGAAAGCAGCTAATGTAACACCTCTGTTTAAAAAAGGGGGCAGACAAAAGGCAGGTAACTATAGGCCGGTTAGTTTAACATCTGTAGTGGGGAAAATG
This sequence comes from Pristiophorus japonicus, assembly GCF_044704955.1. Classification (NCBI taxonomy): domain Eukaryota; kingdom Metazoa; phylum Chordata; class Chondrichthyes; family Pristiophoridae; genus Pristiophorus; species Pristiophorus japonicus. Next base: position 1,597,828 of record NC_092003.1, read on the forward strand.
CTTGAAAGTATCATTAAGGAAGAAATAGCGGGACATCTGGATAGGAATAGTGCAATCAAGCAGACGCAACATGGATTCATGAAGGGGAAATCATGTTTAACTAATTTACTGGAATTCTTTGAGGATATAACGAGCATGGTGGATAGAGGTGTACCGATGGATGTGGTGTATTTAGATTTCCAAAAGGCATTCGATAAGGTGCCACACAAAAGGTTACTGCAGAAGATAAAGGTACGCGGAGTCAGAGGAAATGTATTAGCATGGATAGAGAATTGGCTGGCGAACAGAAAGCAGAGAGTCGGGATAAATGGGTCCTTTTCCGGTTGGAAATCAGTGGTTAGTGGTGTGCCACAGGGATCAGTGCTGGGATCACAACTGTTTACAATATACATAGATGACCTAGAGGAGGGGACAGAGTGTAGTGCAACAAAATTTGCAGATGACACTAAGATTAGTGGGAAAGCGGGTTGTGTAGAGGACACAGAGAGGCTGCAAAGAGATTTAGATAGGTTAAGCGAATGGGCTAAGGTTTGGCAGATGGGATACAATGTCGGAAAGTGTGAGGTCATCCACCTTGGGAAAAAAAACAGTAAAAGGGAATATTATTTGAATGGGGAGAAATTACAACATGCTGCGGTGCAGAGGGACCTGGGGGGTCCTTGTGCATGAATCCCAAAAAGTTAGTTTGCAGGTGCAGCAGGTAATCAGGAAGGCGAATGGAATGTTGGCCTTCATTGCGAGAGGGATGGAGTACAAAAGCAGGGAGGTCCTGCTGCAACTGTACAGGGTATTGGTGAGGCCGCACCTGGAGTACAGCATGCAGTTTTGGTCATCTTACTTAAGGAAGGATATACTAGCTTTGGAGGGGGTACAGAGACGATTCACTAGGCTGATTCCGGAGATGAGAGGGTTACCTTATGATGATAGATTGAGTAGACTGGGTCTTTACTCGGAGTTCAGAAGGATGAGGGGTGATCTTATAGAAATATTTAAAATCATGAAAGGGATAGACAAGATAGAGGCAGAGAGGTTGTTTCCATTGGTCGGGGAGACTAGAACTAGGGGGCACAGCCTCAAAATACGGAGGAGCCAATTTAAAACTGAGCTGAGAAGGAATTTCTTCTCCCAGAGGATTGTGAATCTGTGGAATTCTCTGCCCAGGGAAGCAGTTGAGGCTAGCTCATTGAATGCATTCAAATCACAGATAGATAGATTTTTAACCAATAAGGGAATTAAGGGTTACAGGGAGAGGGCGGGTAAGTGGAGCTGAGTCCATGACCAGATCAGCCATGATCTTATTGAATGGCGGAGCTGGCTCGAGGGGCTAGATGGCCTACTCCTGTTCCTAATTCTTATGTTCTTATGTTCTTATGCCTGACCATTGGATGCTGATTTGAACGGGGCAGATGTAACATGTTTGATCCCATTGCGGGTCATGAATTCTTTGAACTTGGCACTGGTAAAACATGGCCCGTTGTCGCTCACCAGGACATTGGGTAAGTCGTGTGTGGCAAACATGGCCCGCAGGCTTTCAGTGGTGGCAGCGGACGTGCTTGCCGACATTATCTCACATTCAATCCATTTGGAGTACGCATCTACAACCACAAGGAACATCGCCCAGTACCACCCAGAGTGGTAGCTTGTGCACCTCTCCATCGTAGGAGACCTTTACAGTAGCACTGTCAATTACGGGAATCAGTTCCTTTGTCTAAGTTCTCAGTTTCGTGCGAATTGGAGTTAAGATTGGCCTTGAGGCCTTGCTGCACAACAATTTTTCAAAAGTCTTTTTGCTCATAATGGACTGGCTCGCGCCCATGTCCAGCTCCATTGACACCGGGAATCCATTTAGTTCAACCTTCAGCATTATCGGGGGACACTTTGTGGTGAATGTGTGCACCCCATGTACCTCTGCCTCCTCGGTCTGAGGCTCTGGTTCGTCGTGATCCTCCGTGGATCTGTCCTCCTCTGCAACATGGTGGTTTGCAAGATTAACAGGATTTGCAGCTCGCCTGCACATACGTTGGAGGTGTCCCATTGTTCCACAGCCCTTGCAAACGTACCCTTTGAATCGGCATGAATGTAAACGATGATCACCCCCGCAGCGCCAACAAGGTGTTAATGGCCTTGCATTCATCACCCTTGATGGTGGACTCTGAGACATCTGCGGACATGCAGCTGCAGGTATGTGGGGCCTGCCCTGTACGTTGTGATTTGAAAACAACATCACTTTGTTCACAGTACTTGTAGCAGCACTTGTATGTTGAGAGATTTGCTTTGTATTGTTACTGGTGGCAGTGAACGCCTGGGCTATCGCTATGGCCTTACTCAGGGTTGGGGTCTCTACAGTCAAAAGTTTGCGAAGTATGGTTTGGTGGCCAATGCCAAGTATGAAAAAGTCTTTGTGAATGTGCTCCAAATGTCCTTCGAATTCGTAATGTCCTGAAAGGCGTCTTAGCTCGGCGACATAACTCACCACTTCTTTTGTAGGTGTAGAACCGGTACCTTGCCATCAGAACGCTTTCCTTTGGGTTCAGATGCTCCCGGACCAGTGTGCACAAATCGTCGTATGATTTCTCTGTGGGTTTCACTGGAGCAAGCAGGTTTGTCGTGAGGCCATACGTTGGTGCCCCGTGGACGGTGAGGAGAATCGCCCTTCGTTTGGCAGCGTTCGTTTCTCCTTCCAGCTCGTTGGCCACGAAGTATTGGTCGAGTTGCTCCACGAAGGTTTCCCAATCATCTCCCTCCGAGAATTTCTCCAGGATGCCCACTGTTCTCTGCATCGTTCGGTTTGTCATTTGTATCTCGTCGTCAGTTGTTATGTATGCATAAAGAGTCTGACTGGACACTGTGAGTTCAAAGAAAAGTGTGGGCTTAGTCTTTTATTGCAGGTCTCCAGAGTGCCTCTCCAGCCTGTGAGACCTCCTTAAGTACCTGTGCTCCCAAAATATTATGGGATCCCTTGGGGCTCCAGGGGATAAGCCCTCTGGTGGCTGTACAAGGTAAATACAAGTTTACATATATAACAAAAACTGTGCACAATACTCCAGGTGTGGTCTCACCAAGGCCCTATATAATTGCAGTAAGACATCCTGACTCCTATACTCCAATCCTCCTGTAATAAAGGCCAACATTCCTAATAGCTTGCTGTACCTGCAGGTTAACCAGGTCCCTCTGAACACCGACATTCCCCGATCTCTCACCGTTTAAACAATACTCTACTTTTCTATTTTTCCTCCCAAAGTGGATAACTTCACATTTCCCCACATTATATCCCATTTGCCATGTTTTTGCCCACTCACTGAGCCTGGCTATATCCCCCTGAAGTCTCTGCTTCCTCCTCACAACTTACATTCCCACCGAGCTTTGTATCATCAGCAAACTTGGATATATTACAAAAGCAAAATACTGCGGATGCTGGAATCTGTAATAAAAGCAGAAAATGCTGGAAATTTCAGCAGGTCAGGCAGCATCTGTGGAGAAACAGAGTCAATGTTTCAAGTTGGAGACCTTTCATCAGAACGTTGGATATATTACACTTGGTCCCCTCATCCAAATGATTGATACAGATTGTGAATAGCTGGGGCCCCGGCACTGATCCCTGCGGTACCCCACTAGTCACAGCCTGCCCACCCGAAAATGACCCGTTTATTCCTACTCTCTGTTTTCTGTCCATTAACCAATCCTCAATCCATGCTAGTATATTACCCCCAATCCCCAATTTTGTCCAATAACCTCTTGTGTGGCAACTTATCAAATGCCTTCTGAAAATCCAAATATACCACATCCACTGGTTCCCTTTATCCATTGTGCTAGTTACTACTTCAAAAAACTCTAATAGATTTGTCAAACATGATTTTCCTTTCATAAATCCGTTGACTGCCTAGCATTTTCCCTGATGTCAAGCTCTCTGGTCTGTAGTTCCCCGTTTTCTCTCTCCCTCCTTTCTTAAATAGCGGGGTTACATTAGCTACCTTCCAATCTGTGGGAACCGTTCTAAAATCTACAACAATCTACACTATCTCTACAGCAACCTCCTTCAAAACCCTAGGATGTAGGCCATCGAGTCCTGGGGACTTATCAGCTTTGAGTCCCATTTATTTACCCAGTACTATTTTTGTAGTTATACTAATTTCTTTCAGTTCCTCATTCTCACTAGACCCCCTGATAGGCAACTATTTCCAGGAGGTTGTTCTTTTGTGAAGACAGACACAAAGTATTTGCTTAATTTCTCTGCCATTTCCTTATTCAACATTATAATTTCTCCTTTTTACATGCCTGTAGAAGCTTTTACAGTCTGTTTATATGTCTCTCGCTGGTTTACTCTCATATTCTATTTAGTCGATCTTTATCGTAATGCATAAATCAGACAAATATCCAACACCGAGCTACTGAGGGAGGTATTGGGACAGGTAGGAGCCAAAGCTGGGTCAAAGAGGGCAGTTTTCAGGAGCGTTTTGACGGAGGACTAGAATTTTCGCACTCGTTTCTCTGGAGTGTGGGCTTTGTGACCCACAGGCGAGAGAGAGGGCGGCCCACTGAACCACAGCGGACACACAAATGCAAGTTGTTGTTTTAGCCAATTCCCTTGTTGCAAGTTACAATTGATTCTGCGTTAAAAAAGACTTGCATTTATATAGCGCCTTTCACGATAGTGAGGGAGTGTCGGAGGGGTGGTACTGAGGGAGTGTCGGAGGGGCGGTACTGAGGGAGTGTCGGAGGGGCGGTAGTGAGGGAGTGTCGGAGGGGCGGTAGTGAGGGAGTGTCGGAGGGGCGGTAGTGAGGGAGTGTCGGAGGGGCGGTAGTGAGGGAGTGTCGGAGGGGCGGTAGTGAGGGAGTGTCGGAGGGGCGGTAGTGAGGGAGTGTCGGAGGGGCGGTAGTGAGGGAGTGTCGGAGGGGCGGTAGTGAGGGAGTGTCGGAGGGGCGGTAGTGAGGGAGTGTCGGAGGGGCGATACTGAGGGAGTGTCGGAGGGGCGGTAGTGAGGGAGTGTCGGAGGGGCGGTACTGAGGGAGTGTCGGAGGGGCGGTAGTGAGGGAGTGTCGGAGGGGCGGTAGTGAGGGAGTGTCGGAGGGGCGGTAGTGAGGGAGTGTCGGAGGGGCGGTAGTGAGGGAGTGTCGGAGGGGCGGTAGTGAGGGAGTGTCGGAGGGGCGGTAGTGAGGGAGTGTCGGAGGGGCGGTAGTGAGGGAGTGTCGGAGGGGCGGTAGTGAGGGAGTGTCGGAGGGGCGGTAGTGAGGGAGGGGCGGTACTGAGGGAGGGGCGGTACTGAGGGAGTGTCGGAGGGGCGGTACTGAGGGAGTGTCGGAGGGGCGGTAGTGAGGGAGTGTCGGAGGGGCGGTAGTGAGGGAGTGTCGGAGGGGCGGTAGTGAGGGAGTGTCAGAGGGGCGGTAGTGAGGGAGTGTCGGGGGGCGGTAGTGAGGGAGTGTCGGAGGGGCGGTAGTGAGGGAGTGTCGGAGGGGCGGTAGTGAGGGAGTGTCGGAGGGGCGGTAGTGAGGGAGTGTCGGAGGGGCGGTAGTGAGGGAGTGTCGGAGGGGCGGTAGTGAGGGAGTGTCGGGGGGCGGTAGTGAGGGAGTGTCGGAGGGGCGGTAGTGAGGGAGTGTCGGGGGGCGGTAGTGAGGGAGTGTCGGAGGGGCGGTAGTGAGGGAGTGTCGGAGGGGCGGTAGTGTCGGAGGGGCGGTAGTGAGGGAGTGTCGGAGGGGCGGTAGTGAGGGAGTGTCGGAGGGGCGGTAGTGAGGGAGTGTCGGAGGGGCGGTAGTGAGGGAGGGGCGGTACTGAGGGAGTGTCGGAGGGGCGGTAGTGAGGGAGTGTCGGAGGGGCGGTAGTGAGGGAGTGTCGGAGGGGCGGTAGTGAGGGAGTGTCGGGGGGCGGTAGTGAGGGAGTGTCGGAGGGGCGGTAGTGAGGGAGTGTCGGGGGGCGGTAGTGAGGGAGTGTCGGAGGGGCGGTAGTGAGGGAGTGTCGGAGGGGCGGTAGTGAGGGAGTGTCGGAGGGGCGGTAGTGAGGGAGTGTCGGAGGGGCGGTAGTGAGGGAGTGTCGGTGCTGCTGTGCGCTCTCCTGGCCGCCCACTGGGAGGCCTCGCGGCACGGGCACACCACCGCCTCGCCCTGGCCGCTCCACGCCTCCCGCCAGCTGCTGGCCTGCATGGCGGAGGGCCAGCTCCTGCCGCCCGCCCTGGCCAACGCCCACGAGCTCTTCCATCTGCTCACCCCCTTCGAGGTGCGTCTGCTGCTGCTCAGTGTCTGGGACTACGTGCGGGACAATGGGCCCCAGCCCCACAGGTTCTCCTTCGACCCCGAGCGGGGCAGCTTCCGGCGGGACGGCGAGCTGGGCAAGTACCTGGGCGTGCTGCACAGTGTCCTCCACAAGAACATCGACCGCCTCGGTCACCTGTACGGCCGCTTCCAGCTGTGAGCCCGGCCCGGCCCTGCACCGCGATCGGCATCCCGGCATCCCGGCCCGGGGCCACCCACCCACCGCACCGCGGGGCGTTTCACCGTCTCACCCCGCTCGGGGCGTCCTGCGTGCCCCCACCCCCGACCGTGCCCACATCTCGTCCCGAAGCGCCGATCTCCCCGACGGCAGAGTTGGTCGAGCCGGCGCACCGATTCTGGCCTCACCGATCCGGCAGTGGGAATCTGCGTCTCCTTTGGTCGCCCGGTGACTCCGACGTTTGCCATATTCCCCCCCCCCCACCGTGAATCGCTGCTATTGATGCCCCAAAGCCGGCGATTGGGCCGTCCAGCTCCCAAGGTGCCGCACTCGATGCCAAATATCGGTCGGGGTGGTGTTGCCAATAAACGTAGGTGCTGCCAATAAACGTAGGTGCCGAGGTGGGTGTTTTCTGATCTCTGTCCAGCGACTCCCCCCACGTTGGGAAAGGCTGACAACTGACTGTCCGGCAAAGACAGGCTCGGGCCTGTATGGGAGGCACCCCACTGTCCAATACTCTTCCAAGAGACGTACGAATATTAACCTGTTTTTGCCTTTTTGTAAATCGTTCCATTTGCAGTTTTGAAAAAGACGATTTGAGAGTTTGAATAAATATGTGAGAGTTTTCCACGTCCTGTGTCGAGCTGAACTGCTTCTCATCGCTGTCCGATCTCCCTCGGCTGTGTCTCTCTCCTGAATGGTCCCACTCCCCGAGCATCGATCCCTCACCTTCACACTCACTCTCACTCACACACACTCACACTGACACACACTCACACTCACTCTCACTCACTCTCACTCACTCTCACTCACTCCCACCTTCACTCACACTCACTCTCACACACTCACACTCACTCTCACATTCACACTCACTCTCACATTCACACACACACTCACTCTCACTCACACACACTCACTCACTCTCACACACTCACTCTCACTCTCACACACACACACACACACTCACTCTCACACACTCACACTCACTCTCACATTCACACTCACTCTCACACACTCACTCTCACATTCACACACACTCTCACACTCACTCACTCTCACTCACACACACTCACTCACTCTCACACACTCACTCTCACTCTCACACACACACACACTCACTCTCACACTCACTCACTCTCACACACACTCACACACACTCACTCTCACTCACTCTCACTCACACACACTCACTCTCACTCACACACACTCACTCTCACTCACACACACACACTCACTCACTCTCACACACACACACACACACTCACTCTCACATTCACACACACACACACACTCACTCACTCTCACACACTCACTCACTCACACACACACACACTCACTCACTCTCACACACTCACTCACTCACACACACACACACTCACTCACTCTCACACACACTCACACACACTCACTCTCACTCACACACACTCACTCTCACTCACACACACTCACTCTCACTCACTCACTCACTCTCACACACTCTCTCACACACTCACACTCACTCTCACACACTCACACTCACTCTCACACTCACTCACTCTCACACACACACACACTCACATTCACACACACACACACACTCACTCACTCTCACACACTCACTCACTCACACACACACACTCACTCACTCTCACACACACTCACTCTCACTCACACACACTCACTCTCACTCACTCACTCACTCTCACACACTCACACTCACTCTCACACACTCACACTCACTCTCACACACTCACACTCACTCTCACACTCACTCACTCTCACACACACACACACTCACTCCCACACACACACATCCCCATCGGGAAGGACTCGGATTCCATCCCCGGTCAGGGTCCTGTTGTTGCTCCGAGCCCTGCTGGAAAGTGTGGTGGGCGAGATCGGGTTCACGCACAGAATGTTGACAAGTAACATCAAAAGGAAGACCCAAAGATGTTTTATAAATACATTAAGAGCAAGAGGATAACTAAAGAAAGAGTGGGGCCTATCAGAGACCATAAAGGTAATGTGTGTGTGGAGGCAGAAGATGTGGGTATGGTTCTTAATGAATAATTTGCGTCTGTTTTCACAAGAGGGGCGATGTAGACATTGCAATCGGGGAGGAGGAGTGTGAAATATTAGATTAAGTAAACATAGTGAGAGAGGAAGTATTAAGGGGTTTAGCAGCTTTGAAACTGGATAAATCCCCAGGCCCGGATGAAATGTATCCCAGGCTGTTAATAGCAGAGGCTCTGACCATCATTTTCCAATCCTCTCTGGCTACAGGTGTTGTGCTGGAGGTCTGGAGGACTGCTAATGTTGTACCTTCGTTTAAAACCGAGTAATTACTGGCCAGTCAGCCTAACCTCGGTGGTGGGAAAATTATTGGAAAAAGTTCTGAGGGACAGGATAAATCTTCATTTGGAAAAACATGGATTAATCAAGGACAGACAGCATGGATTTGTTTAGGGAAGTTCGTGCCTGACTAACTTGATTGAATTTTTCGAGCAGGTAACCAGGAGGGTCGATGAGGGCAGTGTGTTTGATGAAGTGTATATGGATTTTAACAAAGCTTTTGATAAGGTCCCACATGGCAGACTGGTCAGGAAATTAAAAGCCCCTGGGATCCAGGGCACAGTGGCAAGTTGGATCCAAAATTGGCTCAGGGGCAGGAAGCAAAGGGGAATGGTTGATGGGTGTTTGTGAGACTGGAAGGCTGTATCCAGTGGGGTTCCACAGGGCTCAGTGCTGGGTCCCTGGCTTTTTGTGGTATACATCAATGATTTAGATTTGAACATAGCGGGTATGATTAAGAAATTTGCAGATGAGACTAAAATCGGCCGTGGGGTTGATGAAGAGGAAAGCTGTGGACTGCAGGAAGATATCGATGGCCTGGTCAGGTGGGCAGAAAGAGGCAAATGGAATTCAATCTGGAGAAGTGTGAGGTAATATATTTGGGGAGGGCCAACAAGGCGAGGGAATACACATTAAATGGTAGGATACTGAGAAGTGTAGAGGAACAAAGGACCTTGGAGTGCAGGTCCACAGATCCCTGAAGGTAGCAGGCCAGGGAGATAAGGTGGTTAAGACGGCATACGGAATACTTGCCTTTATTAGTTGAGGCATAGAATACAAGAGCAGGGAGGTTATGCTTGAACTGTATAAAACACTAGTTAGGTCACAGCTGGAGTACTGCGTGCAGTTCTGGTCACCACATTACAGGAAGGAAGTGATTGCACTAGAGAGGGTACAGAGGAGATTTACCAGGATGTTGCACTGGAGAGGGTACAGAGGAGATTTACCAGGATGTTGCACTGGAGAGGGTACAGAGGAGATTTACCAGGATGTTGCACTAGAGAGGGTACAGAGGAGATTTACCAGGATGTTGCACTGGAGAGTGTACAGAGGAGATTTATCAGGATGTTGCACTGGAGAGGGTACAGAGGAGATTTACCAGGATGTTGCACTGGAGAGGATACAGAGGAGATTTATCAGGATGTTGCACTGGAGAGGGTACAGAAGAGATTTACCAGGATGTTGCACTGGAGAGGGTACAGAGCAGATTTACCAGGATGTTGCCTGGACTGGAGAATTTTAGCGATGGGGAAAGATTGGATAGGCTGGGGTTGTTTTCCTTGGAACAGAGGAGGCTGAGGGGAGAGCTGATTGAGGTGTATAAAATGATGAGGGGCCTGGATAGAGTGGATAGGACGGACCTGTTTCCCTTGGCAGAGGGGTCAACAACCAGGGGGCAGAGATTTAAAGTAATTGGGGGGAGGTTTAGAGGGGATTTGAGGGAAATGTCTTCACCCAGAGGGTGGTGGGGGTCTGGGGTGGAACTCACGGCCTGAAAGGGTGGTAGAGGCAGAAACCCTCACCACATTTAAACAGTACTTGGATGTGCACCTGAAGTGCCGTAACCTACAGGGCTACGGACCCAGAGCGGGAAAGTGGGATTAGGCCGGGGTAGCTCTTGGTCAGCCGGAGCGGACACGATGGGCCGAATGGCCTCCTTCCGTGCTGTAAACTGCTATGATTCTATGAACAGCTACCTCAGCAGGCTAGCTCTTCCCCACCACACCTGCAGCACTCCCTCAGTACTGCCCCTCCGACAGTGCGGCACTCCCTCAGTACTGCCCCTCCGACAGTGCGGCACTCCCTCAGTACTGCCCCTCCGACAGTGCGGCGCTCCCTCAGTACTGCCCCTCCGACAGCGCGGCACTCCCTCAGTACTGCCCCTCCGACAGTGCGGCACTCCCTCAGTACTGCCCCTCCGACAGTGCGGCACTCCCTCAGTACCGCCCCTCCGACCGTGCGGCGCTCCCTCAGTACTGCCCCTCCGACAGTGCGATGCTCCCTCAGTACCGCCCCTCCGACAGTGCGGCACTCCCTCAGTACCGCCCCTCCGACAGTGCGATGCTCCCTCAGTACCGCCCCTCCGACAGTGCGGCACTCCCTCAGTACTGCCCCTCTAACAGTGCGGGGCTCCCTCAGTACCGCCCCTCCGACAGTGCGGCACTCCCTCAGTACAGCCCCTCCGACAGTGCGGCACTCCCTCAGTACCGCCCCTCCGACAGTGCGATGCTCCCTCAGTACTGCCCCTCCGACAGTGCGGCACTCCCTCAGTACTGCCCCTCCGACAGTGCGAAGCTCCCTCAGTACTGCCCCTCTGACAGTGCGATGCTCCCTCAGTACTGCCCCTCTGACAGTGCGAAGCTCCCTCAGTACTGCCCCTCCGACAGTGCGGCACTCCCTCAGTACTGCCCCTCTGACAGTGCGGCACTCCCTCAGTACTGCCCTCCGACAGTACGGTGCTCCCTCAGTACTGCCCTCTGACAGTGCGATGCTCCCTCAGTACTGCCCCTCCGACAGTGCAGGGCTCCCTCAGTACTGCCCCTCCGACAGTGCGGTGCTCCCTCAGTACCGCCCCTCCGACAGTGCGGAGCTCCCTCAGTACTGCCCCTCCGACAGTGCGGAGCTCCCTCAGTACCGCCCCTCCGACAGTGCGGCACTCCCTCAGTACTGCC